>NC_037682.1:15487222-15517965 GCF_003255815.1 Theropithecus gelada | reverse complement strand
TCTGCCAGGCTTTGGTATCAGGATGATGTTGGCCTCATAAAATGAGTTGGGGAGGATTCCCTCTTTTTCTATTGATTGGAATAGTTTCAGAAGGAATGGTACCAACTCCTCCTTATACCTCTGGTAGAATTCAGCTGTGAATCCATCTGGTCCTGGACTTTTTTTGGTTGGTAGGCTATGAATTATTGCCTCAATTTCAGAGCCTACTATTGGTCTATTCAGGGATTCAACTTCTTCCTGGTTTAGTCTTGGAAGAGTGTAAGTGTCCAGGAAATTATCCATTTCTTCTAGGTTTTCCAGTTTATTTGCGTAGAGGTGTTTATAGTATTCTCTGATGGTAGTTTGTATTTCTGTGGGGTCGGTGGTGATATCCCCTTTATCATTTTTAATTGCGTCGATTTGATTCTTCTCTCTTTTCTTCTTTATTAGTCTTGCTAGTGGTCTGTCAATTTTGTTGATCTTTTCAAAAAACCAACTCCTGGATTCATTGATTTTTTGGAGGGTTTTTTGTGTCTCTATCTCCTTCAGTTCTGCTCTGATCTTAGTTATTTCTTGCCTTCTGCTAGCTTTGGAATGTGTTTGCTCTTGCTTCTCTAGTTCTTTTAATTGCGATGTTAGAGTGTCAATTTTTGATCTTTCCTGCTTTCTCTTGTGGGCATTTAGTGCTATAAATTTCCCTCTACACACTGCTTTAAATGTGTCCCAGAGATTCTGGTATGTTGTATCTTTGTTCTCATTGGTTTCAAAGAACATCTTTATTTCTGCCTTCATTTCGTTATGTACCCAGTAGTCATTCAGGAGCAGATTGTTCAGTTTCCATGTAGTTGAGCGGTTTTGATTGAGTTTCTTAGTCCTGAGTTCTAGTTTGATTGCACTGTGGTCTGAGAGACAGTTTGTTATAATTTCTGTTCTTGTACATTTGCTGAGGAGTGCTTTACTTCCAATTATATGGTCAATTTTGGAGTAAGTACGATGTGGTGCTGAGAAGAATGTATATTCTGTTGATTTGGGGTGGAGAGTTCTATAGATGTCTATTAGGTCTGCTTGCTGCAGAGATGAGTTCAATTCCTGGATATCCTTGTTCACTTTCTGTCTTGTTGATCTGTCTAATGTTGACAGTGGAGTGTTGAAGTCTCCCATTATTATTGTATGGGAGTCTAAGTCTCTTTGTAAGTCTCTAAGGACTTGCTTTATGAATCTGGGTGCTCCTGTATTGGGTGCATATATATTTAGGATAGTTAGCTCTTCCTGTTGAATTGATCCCTTTACCATTATGTAATGGCCTTCTTTGTCTCTTTTGATCTTTGATGGTTTAAAGTCTGTTTTATCAGAGACTAGGATTGCAACCCCCGCTTTTTTTTGTTCTCCATTTGCTTGGTAAATCTTCCTCCATCCCTTTATTTTGAGCCTATGTATGTCTCTGCGTGTGAGATGGGTCTCCTGAATACAGCAGACTGATGGGTCTTGACTCTTTATCCAGTTTGCCAGTCTGTGTCTTTTCATTGGAGCATTTAGTCCATTTACATTTAAGGTTAAGATTGTTATGTGTGAACTTGATCCTGCCATTATGATATTAACTGGTTATTTTGCTCGTTAGTTGATGCAGTTTCTTCCTAGCCTCGATGGTCTTTACATTTTGGCATGATTTTGCAATGGCTGGTACCGGTTGTTCCTTTCCATGTTGAGTGCTTCCTTCAGGGTCTCTTGTAAGGCAGGCCTAGTGGTGACAAAATCTCTAAGCATTTGCTTATCTGTAAAGGATTTTATTTCTCCTTCACTTATGAAACTTAGTTTGGCTGGATATGAAATTCTGGGTTTAAAATTGTTTTCTTTAAGAATGTTGAATATTGGCCCCCACTCTCTTCTGGCTTGTAGAGTTTCTGCCGAGAGATCTGCTGTGAGTCTGATGGGCTTCCCTTTGTGGGTAACCCGACCTTTCTCTCTGGCTGCCCTTAAGATTTTTTCCTTCATTTCAACTTTGGTGAATCTGGCAATTATGTGTCTTGGAGTTGCTCTTCTCGAGGAGTATCTTTGTGGCGTTCTCTGTATTTCCTGGATTTGAATGTTGGCCTGCCCTACTAGGTTGGGGAAGTTCTCCTGGATGATATCCTGAAGAGTGTTTTCCAACTTGGTTCCATTTTCCCCCTCACTTTCAGGCACCCCAATCAGACGTAGATTTGGTCTTTTTACATAATCCCATACTTCTTGCAGGCTTTGTTCATTTCTTTTTCTTCTTTTTTCTTTTGGTTTCTCTTCTCACTTCATTTCATTCATTTGATCCTCAATCGCTGATACTCTTTCTTCCAGTTGATTGAGTCGGTTACTGAAGCTTGTGCATTTGTCACGTATTTCTCGTGTCATGGTTTTCATCTCTTTCATTTCGTTTATGACCTTCTCTGCATTAATTACTCTAGCCGTCAATTCTTCCACTTTTTTTTCAAGATTTTTAGTTTCTTTGCGCTGGGTACGTAATTCCTCCTTTAGCTCTGAGAAATTTGATGGACTGAAGCCTTCTTCTCTCATCTCTTCAAAGTCATTCTCCGTCCAGCTTTGATCCGTTGCTTGTGCCACATTTTCTTAATCCAATCTGTCACTGATGGACATTTGGGTTGATTCCAAGTCTTTGCTATTGTGAATAGTGCTCTGCAGGCTTTTTAGGAAGCATGGCTGGGGAAGCCTCAGGAAACTTATAATCATGGTGGAAGGTGAAAGGCAAGCAGGCACATCCTACATGGCTGAAGCAGAAAGGAGAGGGGGAAATTGCCACACACTTTTAAACAACCAGATCTCCTGAGAACTCAGTCACTATTATGATAACAGCAAGGGGGGAAATGCACTCCCATGATCCAGTCACCTCCCACCAGGCCCCACCTCCAACCTTGGGGATTACAATTCGCCATGAAATTTGGGCGGAGACACAAATCCAAACCATATCACACACCAATGAACAGAATAAAAAACCTGGAAATAAAGCCATACATCTTCAGCCATCTGATCAGAAACAAATTGACAAAAATACGCAAAGGAGAAAGGACTCTCTATTCAATAAATGGTGCTGGGATAGCTGGCCAGCCACATGCAGAAGAATGAAACTGGATCCTTACCTTTTGCCATATACAAAAATTATCTCAAGATGAATCCAAGATTTAATGTGAGACCTCAAAGTATTAGAATCCTAGAAGAAAACCTGGAAAACACCATTCTGGACATCAGCCTTGGGAAAGAATTTATGGCTAAATCATGAAAAGCAATTGCAACAAAAATAAAAATCGGTAAGTGGGACCTAAGAGCTGCACAGCAAAACAAACTAGCAGGCAGAATAAACAGACAACCTACAGAATGGGAGAAAATTTTTGGAAACTGCATTCAACAAAGGTCTAATATTCATAACGTATAAGGAATTTAATTCAACAAGCAAAAACAACCCCATAAAATGTGGGCACAGGCGGGCGTGGTAGCTCACACCTGTAATCCCAGCACTTTGGGAGGCCAAGGTGGGTGGATCACGAGGTCAGGAGTTCAAGACCAGCCTGGCCAAGATGGTGAAACCCCATCTCTACTAAAAATACAAAAATTAGCTGGGCATGGTGGTGGGCACCTGTAATCCCAGCTACTTGGGAGGCTGAGGAAGAGAACTGCTTGAACCTGAGAGGCGGAGGTAGTAGTGAGCTGAGTTCACGCCACTGCATTCCAGCCTGGGTGACAGAGCGAGACTGTGTCAAAAAAAAAAAAAAAAAAAAAACGTGGGCACAAGACATGAACAGACACTTATCAAAAGAATACATACGAGTGGCCAATAAACATATGAAAAAATGCTCAACATCACTAACCACTAACCACCAGAGAGAAGCAAATCAAAACCACAGTGAGGCCAGCTTCAGGGAATCGTGCCTATAATGTCAGCACTTTGGGAGGCTGAGGCAGGAAGTTAGAGACCAGGCTGGGCACCATAGGAAGACCCCATCATTGCAATAATTTTTTTAAAAAAATTAACCAGGCTTAGTGGCATCCACCTGTAGTCCCAGGTACTTGGGAGGCTGAGATGGAAGGATTGCTTGAGTCCAGGAGTTTGAGGCTGCAATGAATCATGATCACACTACTGCACTCCAGCCAATGTGACAGAGTAAGACCTTGTCTCAAAAAAAAAAAAAAAAAAAAACAGCAAAAAAACACCAAAATCAAAAACCTCCCAAACCACTGATAAGATATCATCTCACACCAGTTAGAATAGCTAACACTAGGTTGGTGTAAAAGTAGTTGTGGTTTTTGCCACTACTAATATTAAAAAGTCAAAAAATAACAGGTGCTGATGAGGCTGTGGAGAAAAGGAAACATTCAGACACTGCCGGTGGGAATGTAAATTAGTTCAGCCACTGTGGAAAGCAGTTTGGAGATTTTTCAAAGAACTAAAAAAAGAATTGTAATTTGATGCAGCAATCCCATTACTGAGTATATGTCCAAAAGACAAGCAATGGCTGGGTGTGGTGGCTCACGTCTGTAATCCCAGCAATTTGAGAGGCCAAGGCGGGCTGATCACTTGAGGTCAGGAATTGGAGACCAGCCTGGCCAACATGGTGAAACCCGATCTCTACACAAAAATTATCTGGGAGTGGCGGTTCATGCCTGTAATATCAGCTACTGGGGAGGCTGAGGCAGGAGAATCGCTTGAACCGGGAGGTGGAGGTTGCAGTAAGCAGAGATTGTGCTAATGAACTCCAGCCTGGGTGACAGAGCAAGACTCTGTCTCCTGAAAAAACCACACACACACACACACAAACCCCACAAAACAAAACACAAAGCAAAAGAAAAGAAATCATTCTATCATGGCAGTATTCACAATAGCAGAGACATGGACTCAACCTAGGTACCCAACAACAGTGGACTGAATAAAGAAAATGTGATACACGGGGCACCATGGAATACTACCAAAGAGTGAAATCATGTCCTTTGTAGCAACATGAATGCAGCTGGAAGGCATTATCCTAAGCAAATTAACACAGAAACAGGAATATTGCATCTTGTCACTTGTAAGTGTAAGCTAAACATTGAGTACTCATGGACATAAAGATGGTGGCAATAGATACTAGTGACTACTAGAGTCAGGAGGCATGGAGGAGAGAGAAAGGATTGCAAAACCATTTGATTCTATGCTCACTACCTGGGTGAGGGATAAATTGTACCCTGAACCTCTGCATTATCCAATATACTCATGAAACAAACCGGCACGTGTACCCCCAAAACTAAAAAAAAAGTTGAAATTATAAAAACATTTAAAAGGAATAGTAAAAAAGAAAATCATGCATTCATGTGTAACACAAATACTAACAAAAAAGTTAATGTAGCAAAATTAACATAAGACAAAAGAGTTCTTAAGGCAAAAAATTTCAGGGATAAAGAGAGAAACCACACACACAAAAATGTAACCACAGATCAAGAAGATATAACAATAATGAAATTACATGCTTCTAATACAATTATCATATATTGTAACATTGAAAGAAATGAAGCAAACGTTGACAGAATTATAAGGAGAAAGTCAAAAAACCATAGTAGGAGATGAACACAACTTACAAATCAAGCAGACAAAAATTAGAATGGGAAGAGCAGCTTTGAATAATAAAATTAGCAGGTGTGATATATGTGCATGTACATATCTAAACACTTGACACTCAAGTGCATACGTTATTTTCAAGTACAGATAGAACCTTTGTAAAATTTGAACTTGAAGGCAAAGAAGAAATCTCAACAACTTTCAAAGAATTGCTATCATACTGATCACAATATCTTACCACACAATTACATTAGAAATAATTTAAATGATAAAAAGTAGTTTAACAATCCTACTCTCTTTCTCCTCTTACTTATCAGGAAACTGAAGAATGACACTCTGAATAACTCATGAATTAAAGAAGAAATAAATACCATGTTAATAACATATTTATAACTGAACAATAATAAATGTATAAATATTTGAGTGATCTAATTAAAGTGGTGTCTCCAGGTAAATATATAGCTTAATTGTATTTATTAGAAACAAAAAATGAAAATAAATGTGTTGTATTATATTAAAAATAGCTTTAAAAGAACAATGAAGCAGTCTATGAAAGTGGAAGGAAGGAGATAATAAATATAAGAGCAGAAATGAATGAAGTAGAAAATTAGAGAAGATACAAAACCAAAAGTTTTTTCTTGGAAAAAAGGAAAATAATGAAATAGGCAAGCCCTAGCAAGATTTATCACTGAATAAAGAAAATATATATACGTAAGTAATATTAAGAACTAAATCTTGGTCAACACACATGGTGTTAAATATCTTGAATATCTGGATTTATGTGAGGTGACATTACCAGTTGATGGAGAAAGATATTATCAATATGGAAAAAGCCCCTAAATTTAAATATCTACTTAGCATACACAAAGATCAAGTCCAGTTGCGTTAAAGACTGAGTATAAAAATCAAAACCTAAACATTTTTTTAGAATACATTTTAGTCAAGGCGCAAAAGCACAAGCCATACAGGAAAAGATTTGTACATTTTACTACATAAAACGTGAAGCTGTCAAATGAAAACAACAACAACAGCAAACTCAATATAGACAAAGTTGAAGACCAAGAACATATTGATTATAAAACAGACTATGAGTTTTTAGAAAACACAAATAATGTCTACAAATTACTAAAAAATGGTTAAAAACTACTCAGTAGAAAAATGAAAGTGCACAAGAACGGGAATCTATTTGGCCGATAAACATTTGACAAGATGCCTAACCCACAGATGGCTGAAACTGTCAGAGGGTTGCAATTACATCGTGCTGGTTTTGTATGAGAAATGTGGTAACTCTCAGACACTGCAGATGGCAATATAGTTGGGGTCACCCCTTTGGAGAGCAATTCAGCATTGTTTAGTGATGTGAGATGTGTTTATTTAGGTCACCCTCAAGCAGCAGTTCTCAAACTTTAGCTTGATTCAGAATCACCTGGAGGATTTGTTAAAGCACATACTGCTAGACCCCACTCCCAGAGTTTCTGGTTCAGTAGGTCTGAGGAAGGAGCGGATTTGCATTTCCAACATATCCCAGGTGATGCTGCTGCTGCAGGTGACCACACTTTGAGAACCACTCCTTCAGACAGACTTTTGCAGATGCGCACAATGAGACCAGTCATGAGAATGTTTATTGTGAGGAATAGTAGAAAATTAGATACACCTTCAATGCCTACTGAGAGAATGAATAAGTATATAGTTTTAAAAAATACAACAGAATATACATGGAAATTAAAATGAATGAGCTAGAGCTGCAAGTATCAACATAAAAATATTAAAACCAATGCTCTAAGAAGAAAGCAAATTGCAAAGTATAGAGGTTAATCCACTATACCTATTTTAAAATATGCAAAAAAAATAATATTCATGGATAACAAATAGTATGAATCATTTGTGAGCATGATAAATACTGAATTTACCATATTGGTTAATTCTGAAGAGGTGGGGAGGGTGCAAGGGTGATGGGACTGAAAACAAAGAGAAGGCCTCAACTATATCTACATTTTTATCTCTATCATTGATTTATCTATCTTCATCATTATCATCATCATCATCTGTAAATATATATATGTCTGTGCGTCTCTCAGTCTATCAATCATACTTTTACAAAAAAGGATGTGGAATAAATATTGCCAAAAGTTAATAATTGATAAAGTTGGACAGTAGTAAACATTATATTATGTTCCTTCTTGCGTATAAAGTTCAATTATTTCATGATAAAAATACAATGAAAGGAAATGCCTGCAAAAAATACTATGCCAGACTCTGTTTCTGAGTGCTGTTAAGGCTGAAAAACATCGTGTTGAGATTGAGCCTCTACTGTGGAATGAGATTTATATATGATCTTGTAGACCTCATCATCATAATATATTACAATTGGAAGTACAACGAATGATTTCAAATCTCTTCTCAGAGGAGTGGTGAAGGCTCTTGGCTTTTTGCTCTAGTCTGTGTCCTTCCTTTGCCAGTGTTGGTTCTGTAGCCCCTCCTCCAATGCGTCCCGGTTTCTAGGTTTGGGATATTTGATTCCTTGGGCCAGAGGAAAATAATAGGAATATGATCATTCGAAGCCTCTCTTATTACTTTCACACACAGAGGAGAATTCTGCCTTTAATTGCTCAGTTTCTGAACTTTTGTGATGTGAAACTGGGACAACAGATAGAGTGGTAACACTCAAGGAGCTGTCAACGCTGGACTGGTTTACGCTGTAAAGCCAGAGGGACATGGTATTTCAGAAGGTGAAAGGAGAGGAGAAAGGCAGGAACCAGTGGGGCCTGGGCTGGAGAGCAGAGGTTTGGAGTTTGCCTCGGTTTCCTTTGTTCTCCAGGTGGCTGTTTCCCTCTGAATGTCCTTGGCCTGCGGACATAATGTTCTTCCTAGTTGTTTTCGATCAGCCTCACATGTGAGTGCAGAAGAGGATTTTTAAATTTAAATTTTTTTTTATTTTTTAGATTTGCAGAGGGAGAGTCATTGACAGATTGGGTCAGAGCTGCAAAGAGGTTTTTCCATTGAGTGGGAATGCAGATACGGCATGGTTCAACATCCTTCCTGCCTCGAGCAGGCTGAAGTGTCGTGATATAACGATCTTATGTCTACTGTCAGGTGGACAAAGCCCTCAACTTTGTTTCCTTATTTATCTCTGACTACATCCTTGTCGTGTAGTTTTATTTTCCTAATTTTAGAGAGGTAGCAAGTCTATGAAGGGGCTTATGTAGGATTCAAGTCCAAGTGTTAAAGCAAACTAAATATGGCCCGAGAAGGACTCCGGTACTTCTACAGCTGAGTCCTCGTGGATGAGCTGTAACCTAGCGTAATAGATTATGGTGGAATGAGAATTATATACAATTTTGTAGACCTCATCGTCATAATACATAAAATTGAAAACACAACTTACTAGTGTGCACCTGTAACAATAGCTGAGCGTTGGCTAATCTTAGCGGCCATACTTTAACCACTCACAGACTGCTGAATGTTACTGCGTTCAAATAAGGCAAACGCTGAGCTGTAACCAATCTCACTGTTTCTGTACCTCACTTCCGATTTCTGTATGTCACTTTACCTTTTTTGTCTACACATTTGTTCTGATCACGAGGCACCCCAGAGTCTCTGTGAATCTGCTGTGATTCTGGGGGTTGCCCAATTCACGAATTGTTCATTGCTCAACTAAACTCCTTTAAATTTAATTCAGCTAAAGTTTTTCTTTTATCACAAGTCTATGATGTTTTACACAGAGCAGTACTACACTAGGCTCTTTGGGAATGCAGAAAATATAAGACACGGCCCTGTCGTAAAAGATCTTTATTGTTTAGTTGGGAAGACAAGATATTTGCACCTGAAACATTAAGGCTGGACATAGGATCAAAGAAAATGATCGTATGCATTGAGGATGTGTTAAAGAACAAGTCATCTATATTGCCTTTGGGCTTTGCCAGCTTTGGTCCGGCTGCCTTCTGTGATCAAACATAGTGGATACTCACCATCTCTGATGTTCTTTTTGCTTTATATTGAAATAACACCGTATTTCCCTTTTGGGAAAAACAATTGCCCAGTCTGTAAACAATCATCAGATGCCCCAGAGTAACTCTTTGAAAGGAAGGCAATTTGGCACAGTAACATTCAGGATAAAAGTGACCCTAAGTCACAGCCTCTATGGAATTGTAAGCTCCTTAAGGGTTGAAGCTGGTACTTCACATCTGTATTGCACAGAGCCTGGCCCAGAGTGGTTACTCAGTAATGTCTGGTGTTATCGTTGCAGATTATTTTCCAAGAGTGGGGATAGGGGACAGGTAGGTGGATGGTGATAATCTGACCCTCTCTAATGAGGAAGGCCTCACTGCATCCGTGATAAATCTGAACTCTGTAGATTTCGTGTCACCATATTCTAGAATAGTTTGGAGCCAGAGACCTTGGCAAAGAGTCTAGCTGTCATGGAATCTTCGCTGGTTGGCCCCTCATCCCCCACTCTGAGGCATCCGTCATCCTAATCTACAGATTTGGGACTCCCACGTAGCTTCTGCATACCCTCTGGGACAAAGTTTTTCATAATTTATTGTTTTCTTTTCTTTGTTGTCTGAGAGCTTTAAACCTCCATGGAGAACTGGTCCCATGGGTCACCCCCAGGGGAGTTATAGGCACATACGTGGAGTATGAGGCATCTTATAGCCAGCGACAATTCTTGTTTCTTCTCTTTCCAGTTCAGCCAGTGGCAGATCTGTGCCCTCTCCCTTTGGTTCAGAGAAGCTGTGATCCTTGAATTTGGGGTCTCTGTTCCTCAGTAGGATTCAATAACCTGTCCTGGCCACCAGTTCCAAGGTTCTGGGTATGCTTGGCCTTGGTGCTTCAGCCAGAGAAGACACTAGGAAACTAGAGAAGCAGTGGGAGGCAGGTATGTGGCTCCTCTAGAGGCCCATATCCGAAGAGCACCCTAGGTGTGGTGTATGGAAGGAATGTTACCAATCAAATGGATACCAAATCTAGAGGTATGATTCCTGACTTCTGTATAGCCCGATCTTTGCTTCAGAGTTTTCCCAGTTTGTAATCTCATTTTTTTTTTGTTCAAAACCTCTTTTAAAAAAATTTTTTTAAATTTAGTTTTAAAATTATTTTATTTATTTTTATTTTTTGAGTCAGAATCTCATTCTGTCACCTAGGCTGGAGTGCAGTGGTATGATATCAGCTCACTGCAACCTCCACCTCCTAGGTTCAAGCAATTCTTCCTCAGCCTCCTGAGTAGCTGGGATTGCCATGTGTGTGCCATCATGCCTGGCTAGTTTTTGTATTTTCAGTAGAGACAGGATTTCACCATGTTGGCCAGGCTGGTCTTGAACTCCTGACCTCAAGTGATCCACCCACCTCGGCCTCGCAAAGTGCTGGGATTACAGGTGTGAGCCATTGCGCCCAGCCCAAAAGCTCTTTTACAGAGTCATTGTGGTTTTAAATATCAACTCAGTTTTCAAGTGAGAAAATGGAGGCGCACAGAATTCAACTGATTTGCTTAAGCTCATATAGAGTAGGGGTGCCAAGAGACTTTGTGGGGTTTTAGTTCTCCTTCATCTCTATTTGCCTCCTCAAGCCACCTCAAATAAACCTACAATCTAAAGAAAATCAATTTGCTTTTGTTATTCCAGGGCAGCTTCATGACGATTCCCAGAGTCCTACCAGATGGCCATTCCCATGCTGTCCCTTTATTGAAATTCTGTGGTCATCACATAGTCCATAAGCAATAGAAGCAAAAGAGTAAACAGGTTTTACCAGAGTGTAACTTTCAAGTTTCAAAGAACCTGAACATCCACTATCCCATCAATTCACAGAATGTTCTGAGAGACAACAAGAATAGGTGTTATTCCTGCCTGGAGATTAGGAGCTAGAAGCTCAGAAAGCTTGATTCTCACCTTGGTTCCTGTCTGCCATGGTGGACTCTCTCACTTGGTTTGGGTCTGGGATCTCTGTCATATATATGGCTGGAGAAGCCTCCCACTTATTTTCGTATACCTCTATTTCCCATTTGTTCCCATCATAGGGAGACTATATATCAGTAGCTTTGAGGAACAGATTGTATGTGCTCAGTATTGAAGCCCCTGGAATAATGACAGAAGTACCCAGTTAATCAGGTTTTATTTTAGGAATATCAGCCTCCCTGGGGAGGTGGTATGATGGAAAGATGGCGGGCTCTGGAGTCACACTGGGCTGGATTCTCATCTGGACTCTGTCACTTACTAGCTGGTTGAAGCAGGGCTTTTGAGAGTCCCACATGCTAGGTCCCTTCATCTTCCCAGCTACCTGGCAACTAAGCAAATCTAGGACTTGGTGGAACAGAGTTTGAAAACAGCTGATAGAGTACAGCTTTCTGGGAAATTTAAAATTAAATTCTGTAGCTAAGAAAAAGAAATTATATGTAGAAATAAATTCAGTTTGCCTCCCACCCAAGGCCATGAGAGCAGGCTGCTCCAGATATACCATACGTCATTCCTGCAGGCATTGTCAGTCTTATAGTCCATTGGCAGTAATCGCATGGACAACACCCAAATTGATTGACTTTTCTGTAAGTATTGGTGAACTTCCTTTTCTTTCAATTTCTTTGAACACAGGTAGCTAGAAATGGAAAGGAAACTAAGTACGCTGGGTCAGCAGGATGCCAGGAGCATGCAACCATCCTTTTATTACATCACTATATATTTATTGCGTGTAGACTACATGCCAGTGACTCTTTTGGCATTGGCAATACAGTGATGAACAAACAAACAAAGGCACTATCTTCAAGGAGCTTCCTTTTGCATGAATGTGTGTGTATGTGTGTGTGTGTGCGTGATGTTACAGATAAACAAATATCTACCAGATGGCAATGAGGCTGTGACGCAAAAAATCAAACGGGGAAGAGAGTCAGAGAGTGAAAGGAATTGCGTTTTCAGATAGGTGGTCAGAAAGGGCCTCTCTGTTAAGGTGGCCTTGTGCAGGGAATTGAAGGAAGTGCAGGAGGAAGCCACACAGAGATGGTAGAGGGAGCAAAAGGAGCAAAAGCCCTACTTTCCCTTAATGCCGTCTCCTTCCATCTTTGGTCCAGCCCAGCAATGTACATGTTATCCTCCCCATTTGAAGATGAAGACACTGAGGCTCAGCAAGATCAAACTCACAAAGTCTCAAGCTCACAGCTACGGTCTGACGGAGGTAGGGTCAAATGCAGCTCTACTGATTTCAGAGACCGTGCTGTTACCACAGGGGGCTGTCTGCATGTTGGAAAATGAGATGTGCTGCTGCTGTCACGTTGCAGTGGTAGTGGGGAAGCAGGCATGCGATGAGCTGGACCCAAGAGGAATCAGAGAGCAGGTCTCTGGGCTTCATCCTGGGCATCTCCTAGCCCCGCTGTCTGTCTCATGACACCTACCCGCTGTGCCTGCTCACCTTGGTTTGTTGGCTGTTTTTATGAAATCATTTCCTGGATCTTAGTAAGTTTATTTTCCAGTTCCTTTCACTTTTTGGGACCAGTCCCCTAGATGCCAGGTGGAGAGAACTGAAAGAGGGAGAAATCCAGCCTCTCTCACCAGGCTTGTCATGTAGCTGCACAAGCAAATAGCTGCAGGAACCAAGTTTTAATTTTTGTGCATGGGCTTCAAACTGTTTTTCCATGTTTGTTAGGGAAAATCTTAGCCAGGGAGCACTATCTTTTGAGGACATCAAATTGGGCCAAGTTCCTGTGCGGCCTTTCTCCTTATTTAGTGTGACCCTCTCCTCTCCGGTTGACCGCTTTTTCCCTGCATGACACTTGGCGGATAAAGTTCCCTGAACCCTGGAGAGGAAGCGGATGCTGTTAATAGCCCTGGGAGTGTGACTGTGCTTTGCAGCTCACTGGAGCCTGTGGGATATTCCTCCAGCCTTGGCGGGGCTCTGAGCTGCAGGGAAATTAACCTCCGAGTCAGGGCAGGGAGCCAGGGTTGCAGGCACGTCGTCATCGGGTGAAATGAAATGGCAGAGGAAAATGGCACGGTGTGGAGGGAAAGCACGGGCTTTTTTTGTCAGAAGCTCTGGGGTTTGGCTCTTCTCTGTGCCATGTAGTTCTTTGATCTTGTGCAAGTTACTTACAGTCTCTCTGAGCCTTCAGTTATTTCAATTGCATGAAAACTAAGACAAATAACACCTCTATATCAGGAATAGTTCATAGGATCATAGCACAGTATTGTGGGGATGAAGTGAGATAATATCAGCTCATCAGAATCTAGCCCATGGGAGGGGCTCCATAAATGACCCTTTCTTTCTTTCTTTCTTTCTTTTTTTTTTTTTTTTTCTTGAGACGGAGTCTTGCTCTGTCACCAGGCTGGAGTGCAGTGGCGCCATCTCGGCTCACTGCAACCTCCGCCTTCCGGGTTCAAGTGATTCTCCTGCTTCAGCCTCCTGAGTAGCTGGGGCGCCCTGCCCAGCTACTGTAGGGCGTGTCCTACAGGCGCCCACCACCACGCCCAGCTAATTTTTGTATTTTTAGTAGAGACGGGGTTTCACCATGTTGGCCAGGATGGTCTCGATTTCTTGACCTTGTGATCTGCCCGCCTCCCAAAGTGTTGGTATTACAGGCCTGAGCCACCGGGCCCGCACTCCTTTCTCCTTTTTTTTGAGAGAAGCTCATCTTTCTACCAACACATGACCCGAAGAAGTGTTGGGGCAGGGGAGAAGAGGAGTAGAATTTGGATGCTCTGAAACTTTTGTTCAGAAATAGTTTCTCATTAGACTTGTCTCTGATGTCTTAAATGATTCCATCAGAAATTCATTGTTGGGTTAGGCATTGCCTCCCATCTAGGTTGCTTTCATTTGAATACAGTTAGAAGGTGGTAGAGCTGAGATTTGAAGGCATCAGGTGGTCTAATGCCTGAATGTAACCTTAACCACTATGCTCTCCTGACTCTCTCCGTGGACCTCACAACCTCTTCTAACGATTCCTCTGGGCATATTAGCTACTTCCACCTGCCTCCCCCCTGGCTTGCTGGGGAGCCTCCCCCTCCCTCCTCTGCACTTGGTTTTGTCAGTTAAGGATTGCCTTCTTTCCACCGTCCCCCACCCTCAGTGCGATTTAATTGGGAAATTGTTTCTTGATCTTACCTGTCCTGTCTTCCTTCTATGCCAACTTCACTGCCCCCTACTTTGTTCTACCAGACACATTGCAGTTAGCTCATCACATCTCTGTCCTAACCCTTGAGTACTTCTCTATCTTTCCTAAAAGACACGGTTCTTAAAAGGCAGGACTTGCAACTCATTTTGGGTTAGAGGCCTGATGCCTAGTACCATGCCTGGCACTCAGGGTCTCCTTGAAGAATGCTTGAATGAGGAACTGGCAGGCATAGAACTGTGGATAAACCACTTCACTGAGTTAACAAATTAATAGGTTCAAAAATTTCCAGGAGTTAGATAGCTGTGAGATTCTCTCTCTCAATCTTTTTATTTTTTTTCCAACTTTTATATTCAGGGGGTACATGTGCAGGTTTGTTAAAAATATGGAACGTGGCTGGGCATGGTGGCTCATGCCTATAATCCCCGCACTGTGGGAGGTCGAGGTGAGTGGATCATTTGAGGTCAGGAGTTCGAGACCAGCCAGGCCAATATGGTGAAATCCTGTCTCTCTTAAAAACACAAAAATTAGCTGGATGTGGTGGCATGTGCCTGAAATCCAAGCTACTCGGGAGGCTGAGGGAGGAGACTCACTGGAACTTGGGAGGCGGAGGTTGCAGTGAGCCAAGATTGCACAACTTCACTCCAGCCTGGGCAACAGAGTGAGACTCTGTATCAAAAAGAAAAAAATATGGAATGCTTCACAAATTTGTGTGTCATTCTCATGCAGGGACCATGCCAATCTTCTCTGTATCATTTCAGTTTTAGTATATATGCTGCCAAAGCGAGTATTCTCTTAATCTTTTTAATGAATGAATGTGCATTAATATACACTAGCAAAAGAAGTAATGAGACATTTAAAAAATTATTTTATTCATTTAAACTCTTTGAATGTTGTTCTCCATGTATCAATCCAATCTATTTGACAACTTGAATTCATTTCTTGAGTCTCTCAAAGAATGCAATTGAGTGTCAGGAAGTAGAGGAAGAGCTGATGGAGATTCAAGCATTTTTCTAGAATCATTCAGTTTAGATTTTGGGTTTCTGATTTGGAATTCAAGAAAAGGTTCCCTTGCAGTTTGTTAATTAGCATTAGGCTAGGGGGAGCAATAAGGACTCACTGGGCTTCAGTGCAGGTGCAATTGCTCATGCGTGTCCAACCAAACCCCGGATATCAGTTGTCCCCCATCCCCCATTTCTCTGCAGAACAAGAGACAACAGATAATTTGGGGACAGTTTGGCTGCTTGGTGGTGGCATAGGTGGTATGTGTGTCCATAAAGTAGGGTAACTACTGCTTAACACAGTAAGGTGGTGTTCTTTTTCGCTCGTGTGACAGTCCTGTGTGAGTCAAGGGCAGGGATTGGCAAATTACAGCCCATGGTCCAAATCCAGCTTGTAGCCTGTTTGTGTATGGCCCATGAGCTAAGAAAGGGTTTTACATTTTAAAGAGTTGCAAAAACAAACAAACCCACAGAGAAGAATGTGTGGCAGAAACTGCCTGTGGCTCCTAAAGCTGAAACTATTTAAATCTGATCCGTTACAGAAAATGTTGGGTAACCCCTGCTCCAGGAAGAAGTGAGTGGTTTTCCTCAGGGATCTAGGATCCTGCCAGCTCTTGGCTCTGTGATGGGGAAAGAGATAGTGGGGAAGACACTCCTGTTCTTAAAAAGTCTCAGTCCACAGGTGAAATGCATCACTGCCTGGATGCAAGGGGATAGAAAGTTAGCCCTTGGCTCTCCCTCTCTCCTTTTCTCTTGTATCCTACTTCTTTACTCCTCCTTCAGTTTTTGAGAAACAAGAGCAGACCCTTTCAATGTAGCTAATTTGGGCCTGATACAAAGCCCACAGGTTCTGGCGCCCTCTCTCTAAGCCATGGATCAGAGATCTGAAAGTATTAAAAAGTAATACCTGCTCTGTACCAGGCTCCATGGTGGATGTTAGGGGGGGCATCTGTATCAGGCTCCAGGGTGGATGCTGGGGCACCTGCTCTGTACCAGACCTCAGGGTGGATGTTGTGAGGGCATCTGTATCAGGCCCCAGGGTGGATGTTGCAGGGTGGGGGGCTCTGTATCAGGCCCCAGAGTGGATGTTGGGGGGGCATCTGTACAAGGTCCCAGGGTGGGTGCTGGGAGGGCATCTGTATCAGGCCCCAGGGTGGATGCTGGAGCACCTGCTCAGTACTAGGCCCCAGGGTTGATGCTGGGGCACCTGCTCTGTACCAGACCCCAGGGTGGATGTTCGGGGGCATCTGTACAAGGTCCCAGGGTGGATGCTGGAGCATCTGCTCTGTACCAGGCCACAGAGTGGATGTTCGGGGGCATCTGTACAAGGTCCCAGGGTGGGTGCTGGGGCACCTGCTCTGTGCCAGGCCCTGAGATAGATGCTTGGGGCACTTGCTTTGTACCAGGCCCCTGGTCTGTACCAGGCCCCAGGGTGGATGCTGGGGGCACCTGCTGTGCACCAGGCCTCAGGATGGATGTTGGGGGTACCTGCTCTGTAGCAGGCCCTGGAGTAGAGGCTGGGGGCATCTGTACCCTCCACTGTGGTTCCTAGGTCAGAACAGGTGCCCTGTGCATTTGTTTGCTTGACCTGCATACAAGTTTGGAGGAATGAGGTAAGGAAAGAGGCTTCCTAGTGAAGACAGGACTATCAAACTTGAGTCACAGCTGAAAGGACAGGTAAGATTTAGAAATAATAGTAAGAATTTATAGATGACACAACCGAGCTAGTAAATTGTAGACGCAGGGCTTGATCCCAGAGCTGTTTGACTCTAAATCTCATTCTCTCCATGACTATGAAAAATAATGAATTTTTCAGAGAGTTTGACTATGAAACTGTCTAACACAGTAAGTCAAGTCAAACTTCTAGAGCATCTGTGTGCAGTATTTCCATTGGGAAAGGTGATCATTGTTTGGAGGCTGCTACATTGTAAGCGAGGTTGCAAAGGAGATAAATGGGAGGGAATTGCGTCCTGAAATTTCCTTGAGCCAACAGAAGCATGAAGTGTCTGGGGCTGCAATGCAATTATGTGAGAGGAAGCCAATGTTTATAGACTTCCCACTGTGGGGATGTTAGGCATGGTGAAGACGCACGCAGAAATCTGAAAACTTTGAACTTGTTTATTTCTGATTTTGTATCTCTACATGCTTTCATTGCCAGGAATTCTGAAGCCAGAAGGAACTTGCTAATTATTTATAGGGGAAAGAACAAGGGCTTTAGACCTTGGCAAACCTGGATTCAAATTCCAGTTCAGGAATCTGTGACTGTAGCAAAACATTATTTCTTTTTCTCCAAAGGGTCAGAAACAGTAAATAATTTGCCCAAGTTACACAACTAGGACAGAATTGCTTTATTTATGTCACCGCATAACAAAGCAGCCTAAAACTTAGTGGTTTAAACAACAATCAGTTATTTAGCTCACAGATTTTTAATTTGGGGAGGGCTCAGCAGGGAAGGCTGGTGTCAGCTTGGCCAGCTCAATGGGGGCTGAATGGTCTATTTCTCAGACAGCTTATTCACCTGGCTGGTACGCTGGTGCTGGCTGTCAGTGGAAGCTTGGCCAGGGCTGAGGGCTGAAGGACTTAGTTCCTCTTCACTTAGGCACCTCCACAGGCTACATAGGCTTCCTCACACTACTGCGACTGGGTTTCAAGAAGCAAGAAGAGGAAACTGATGGTTTCCAAGCCCCGGGCCTGGAAACTGGCACAGCATCACTTCTACCTTATTCTGTTGTTAAGCCATCACAGAACCCAGATTCAATGGGAATGGCCAAAGACCCTCCTTTTGGATGGGAAGAGTGTTCAAGAATTTGGGGCTGTATTTTAAAACTGGCACAAAAATGGAGATATTATATTTTCTCATTTAATTCTAAAATGAGATAGGAAGTAATCTCTTGGGAACTCTTTTGTATTATCTATTTTTTAAAAACTGGGATTATTTAGCTCCAATATCAACTTGAAATATATGACCATGAGTGAATGGGATTCATGAATCATATATTTCAAGTTGATATTGAAGCTTAAATTCAAACGCAGTATGGATCCAAACCCAATTATGTTGATTCTGTCTTTTAACAGTCATGTTCACTCTCCTACTGACATTTCCACAGTTAAAGTCACCATCACTCCATGCTATACTTGCAACAACCTCCTAACCCAGCCTTCCTTCCTGCCTCCTCCTTTTTTTTTTTTTTTTTTTGACATGGAGTCTCGTTCTGTCACCCAGGCTAGAGTGCAGTGGCATGATCTCAGCTCACTGCAACCTCTGCCCCCCGATTCAAGTGATTCTCCTGCCTCAGCCTCTTGAGTAGCTGGGATTACAGGTGCCCACCACTACACTGGGCTAACTTTTGTACTTTTAGTAGAGACAGGGTTTCACCATGTTGGCCAGGCTGATCTTGAACACCTGACCTCAGGTGATCCGCCTGCCTTGGACTCCCAAAGTGCTGGGATTACATGCATGAGCCACCGTGCCCTGCTTCTGCCTCTTACCTTGTTCCCCTCCAAACCTGCCCCTTCTAAGGGGTAAAAAGAATAGCATTGCTTCTCTGCTTATAATTCTTAAAGGCTCCTTGTGGCCTTTAGACTGAAGCTCAGCTTTTTCCTTTCCCTTAATTTGGTTGCTGGCCCTTCATGGTGCCCCAGCCTACTACTCCTCGGGCTCAGAAACAGTCATTTTCTCTCTCTCTATTATTCCAGGAGAAGTCAGCATGTAGATTTCCCCCTTGACATTTATTGACTCAAGACTCAAACATGATGCTAAGTGCTTTACAGGAATTATTTAACTTACATTTTCACAACAACTCTGTGGGGTTCTCTTTTATTTGAAGCCAGGTATGCTTGCTTGGGAAATCAAGCTGTTGAATTCTATGGTAAACTGTCTCTACTTGAAGTTTCCCAAATGCACAGTCTCCTGTCTGGTGTCTGGAATTTTATACTTGCTCTGTCTTCTCTCTATCTCTACCTTTTGTCTCACTAACTTATACTTCCTTTTCAGGTTCAGCTTTAGACAGTCTTCTCTCCAGGAAGATTTCTCAAGACTGGTTGAGCTTCCCCGCTATTTCTGCCCATAGTACCCTGTCTTATTCTTAGCCAGTGCATTTCATTTTGTACTGATATTATTTGTTTTCTCATGTCCCTCATGTACTGTAAATTCTTTGAGGGTAAGAATAGGGTCTTTACATCATGTTTTTCTTCTGAAGTGAAAGGCATTTTACTATAACATCCTCCAACCTCACAGGTTCTCTTTGAGCTTTCATTGTCTATGAGGCTATGAGTTTGCTGAGCTCTCACTGCCACAGATGCAGCCATATACCAAAAACTGGACCCACGTCACTGAATTTGTCATGATGGGCTTTGCTGGCATTCATGAAGCACACCTCCTCTTCTTCATACTCTTCCTCACCATGTACCTGTTCACCTTGGTAGAGAATTTGGCCATCATTATAGTGGTGGGCTTGGACCACCGACTATGGAGACCCATGTATTTCTTCCTGACACACTTGTCTTGCCTTGAAATCTGGTACATTTCTGTTACAGTGCCCAAGATGCTGGCTGGTCTTATTGGGGTGGATGGTGGCAAGAATATTTCTTATGCTGGCTGCCTGTCCCAGCTCTTCATCTTCACCTTCCTTGGGGCAACTGAGTGTTTCCTACTGGCTGCCATGGCCTATGATCGTTATGTGGCCATTTGTATGCCTCTCCACTATGGGGCTTTGGTGTCCTGGGGCATCTGCATCTGTCTGGCAGCTGCTTGTTGGCTAGGAGGCTTCCTCACACCCATCTTGCCAATCTACCTCATGTCTCAGCTAACATTTTGTGGCCCAAATGTCATCGACCACTTCTTCTGTGATGCCTCACCCTTGCTAGCCTTGTCGTGCTCAGATGTCACTTGGAAGGAGACTGTGGATTTCCTGGTGTCTCTGGCTGTGCTACTGGCCTCCTCTACGGTCATTGCTGCGTCCTACGGCAACATTGTCTGGACACTGCTGCACATCCGCTCAGTTGCTGAGCGCTGGAAGGCCTTCTCTACCTGTGCAGCTCACCTGACTGTGGTGAGCCTCTTCTATGGCACTCTTTTCTTTATGTATGTCCGGACCAAGGTGACTTCCTCCATCAACTTCAACAAGGTGGTATCTGTCTTCTACTCTATCGTCACGCCCATGCTTAATCCTCTCATCTACAGTCTTAGGAACAAGGAAGTGAAGGGAGCACTGGGTCGAGTCTTTTCTCTCAAGTTTTGGAAGGGACAGTGAGGAGGCAGGTGGGAACCCAGTTTCCTTGCCTTGGATATTTAAAAACAGGTTGGCCAATAATGTTTAAGCTGAGGCCACATCAAGAATGCAGTTCCATTTATAACAGCCACAAAAAATACAATACCTAGGAATAAAACTAACCAAGGAAGTGAAAGATATTTATAAGGGGAACCACAAAACAATGCTAAAAATATCAGAGATGACAGAAACAAATGAAAAAACATTCCATGCTCACAGATTGGAAGAATCAATATCATTAAAATGGTCATACTGCCCAAAGCAATCCACAGATTCAATGCTATTCCTATTAAACTATCAATGTCATTTTTCACAGAATTAGAAAAAACTATTATAAAATTCATATGAAAGCAAAAAAGGAGCCCAAATTGCCAAAGCAATCCTAAGCAAAAACAACAACAACGAAAACAAGAAAATAAATCTGGAGGCATATTATCTAACTTAAAACTATACTATAAGGCTACAGTAACCAAAACAGCATGGTACTAGTACAAAAACTGACACATAGACCAATGGGACAGAATAGAGAACCCAGAAATAAAGCTGCACATTGCTACCAACTGATCTTTGAAAAAGTTGACAAAAGTAAGCAATGGAGAAAAGATTCCCTACTCAATAAACGGTGCTGGGAAAACTGGCTGGCCATATGCAGAAGATTGAAACTGAACCTCTACTTATCACCATATTCAAAAATTAAGATGGATTAAAGACTTAAATGTAAGACCTCAAAATATAAAAAAATCCTGGAAGAAGACCTAGGAAATACCCTTCCGGACATTGGTCTTGGGAAAGAATTTATTACTAAGTTCTCAAAAGCAATTGCAATGAAAAACAAAAATTGACAAGTAGGACTTAATTAAATAGCTTCTGCACAGTAAAATAAACTGTTGACAAGACAAACAGGTAAACTAACAAATAAAAGAAAATATCTACAAACTATACATCTGACAAAGGTTTAATATCCAGAATCTATAAGGGACTTAAATCAACAAGAAAAAAAAATTAATCCCACTAAAAAGTGGGCAGAGGACATGAACAGACACTTATCAAAAGAAGATATCCAAGCTGTAAACAAACGAAAAAATTCTCATCATCATTAATCATCAGAGAAGTGCAAGTGAAAACATAATGAGATACCATCTCATGCCAGTTAGAATGGCTATTATCAAAAAGTTAAAAAATAACAGATGTTGGGGAGGTTGCAGAGAAAAGGGAATACTTGTGCATTGTTGGTGGGAGTGTAAATTAGTTCAGCCATGTGGAAAGCAGTTTGAAGATTTCTCAAAGAATGAAAAATAGAACTACTATTCAAACCAGCAATCCCATTACTAGGTATATACCCAAAATAAAATAATCGTTCTATCAAAATGACACATGCACTTATATGTTCATCATGACACTATTCACAGTAACAAAGAGATGGAATCAACCTAGGTGTCCATCAATGGTAGATTGGATAAAGAAAACGCAATACATATACACCATGGAATACTATGCAGCCATGAAAAAGAATGAAATTGTATTATATGCAGCAACATGGATGTAGTGGGAGGCCATTATCCTAAGCAAATTAATGCAGAAACTGAAAATCAAATATTTGATTTTCTCACTTGTAAGTATGAGCTAAATCTTGGGTACACATGAACATAAAGATGGGAATAAGAGATATTGGGGAATAAGAGATATTATGTCACCTTGGCCTCCTGAGTAGCTGGGACTACAGGTGCACAAAAGGAGGGAGAGAGGGAGGAGGCAATGGCTGAAAAACTGCCTATTGGGTACTATGTTCCTATCTAGGTGACAGAATGAACAGAATCCAAACCTCAGCATCCCACAATATATCCTTGTGACAAATCTGCACACGTACCCCCTGAATCTAAAATAAAAATGGAAATTAAAAAAAAAGTAAAAGGACAGGGGTGAGGACTATGGAAGGGGGCTCTGGTCTGAATAGTCTGGAGTTATGGACTATATATTAGGTAAAGTAAAATGCTAAGTCTCTATAACAAGAGAGACTTAACTATAGTGTAGCTTAAAGAATGAAGATTTTCTTTTTCTGGCAAGTGTCCACAGTGAGTATTCCAGGCTGGTGGGTGGCTCTGTTCAGCTTTAAGGACGCAAGTTCATTCCATCTTGCAGGATCAACATCCCCTAGGATATTGGCTGAGAAAGTTCTGCTGGCCAAATCCAGCTCAGCACTTGTTTTTTTTTTTTTTTTGAGATGGAGTCTTGCTGGGTGACTTTAAATATCTACCTTTTGAGTGCTTATCATGTGCTGAGACATTTCATACAGTTTCTTGTTTTATCATCCCAACAACCCGAAGATAAAGTCTTAGTCTCATTTTTACTTTGGAGCAAACTGAGGGTTGGAGAGGTAAGGTAACATGTCCAGGTTTATACAGCTATGACAGCAGGAGACCATGAACCAGGTCTGTCTGGCTCCACTCAATGACTCTACCTGTCTCCTCTCAAAGACCTCTTCCAATGCTAATTTTGCATAAGTTAATTCATTCATTTACCAATCACGTATTCTGTCTCCTCAATGTATGAGGTGCTGGCTGGGTGCTGAGAGGCCATAGAATGAATTAGACCAGATGCTTCTATCAAGGACAATATTATTTGCAAACATGTCTCCCCTCCCCTTGATAGAATGAAATATAAAATAGAAGCAGCTCAGGGACAGGGAGGGGTTCAGACCTGTGTGATGGGGCTCAGAAGAAGGTTCGCCCTCCTGGTGGGGAGTTCAGGGAGGCATCCCTGAGAAGGCCACACTCCTCATGGTTCACTTCAGTTTTTCCCACTTGAGATAATGCCAGCCAAACATTTAGTCTTTTGTGTTCTTTTCAGGATGGAGAAGGATGATGTAGCATTTGGGAAGGAAGAGGGAGGACATGAGTCCTCCTCCTGATGCCAAGATGAAAAAGACCTCCACGGCCGTGGTGTCTTTGCTATGGGCATGCCTGTGGGCAGGTATGAGGGACACCCCAACACAGGAGCAGACAACGTGCTGAGAGTGATATGCTTTGCTTCACTGAAGGTGTCAGGCAGCTGGCAGGTGGGGAAGGTCACCAGCAAGCTGACCAGATCTAGCAAACTCAAGTAGCCCAGCATGGCATAGAACAGTTCCAAGGAGCCTTTATCACACTTTACAGTCACTGTGGGCCCAGGTTCTTTAGAGTTTCAAGTCTGTGGGGGCCATCTGGTCACCCAGAGTGCACACAAAACTGCCTGGGTCAGGGAACAGGCAGTGAGGATGGTTCTGGGGAGGACTGGCCCCGCCTACCTCCTAAGCTGGGTGTCTGGCTGGGTGGCATGGAAGGCTGCCACCACCACGATGGTCTTGGCCAGCACAGTGGACATGCAGACCGTGAAGGTGACCCCAAAGGCTGCCTGGTGCACAGCACAGGTGATGGGGTCTGGGTGGCCAATGAACTTGAAGGGGCAGAGGAAGCTGAGGGCCAAGGAGGACAGCAGGAGGTAGCTGAGCTGGCAGTTGTTGGCTCGGATGATAGGAGTGTGGTGGTGTCAGATGAAGATGCCTAAGATGGCCAGGGCAAGGAGGAAGAGCAGGGCTGTGCAGACAGCCAACGCCGTGTCAAGGGGCTCGTGATAGAACAAGAAGTCAAGGGTTTTGGGGATGCACTTTCTCTTCTGCACATTGGGCCACTGGTTGTCAGAGCACTTCTGACACGCAACACTAATGACATGCAACACTATCTAAAAGGAGAAAGAGAAACTGGGTCAATCAACAGAGTGGGGAAACTTTTGGAAATTTTTCCATGGTCAAGCAGTTCTACGACTTGTGATGGCTTTTCCAGCAGGCTTGGTATATTTCAGTCTCAATTTGATGGGCCTTCCAGATTGCTTGATGTCCTCGGATTTAGGGCCAAAGACACAGATGGCAGAAATCCTGACAGCAGCTGCTTATCATGCATCAGACTATCATGACATAACACTGAGACAACCACCTGTGGAAGCTCCAGCTCCTACCTAGGATTCCTTTAAATTGACCAACCATTGTGGTAATGTTGTAATTCATAGCCACAGCCAATTAATTTACAGATTTATTCTTGCATCAGCTGATTTAGTTTAAGGAATATTTATGGAGTGCTTAGTATGTACACAGATTCTCTTTTTTAATCGTTCTACCCTTCTCTAAATAACAACATTGATAAAACTTAACAATTTTTTATTCCATAGTGATTTTAAGGATGTATTTTGTGGCCTGAGCCCTGGAATAGTCATTTATTCTTATTTGATCTCTCCTTGATTTGGATGTATTTGTAGGGTCCTAGATACTTTGATTCCATATCTTCCTAGTCTCCAAGTTCAAAGATTTCTCATTTCTGTCATCCTCTCTTCAGCACCTGGTGGTTCCTTCTCAGCTTCATTCAGTGGAAATTTTCTCTTCAAAAGGGCAAAAGGTATTCCCAAAGTCTCTACTTTCCCAGAGAGAGTTTTGAAGAGACTTCATCCAAAACTGTGGCTTCAACAATTACCTGGATTCTGAACCTGGTCTTCTTGCTCCAATCTCCCTCCTTTGTCTGTTTGTCTATTCATTTCCCCCAGACACACACTGAAATACACATTGCCTTTATACTGAAATAATTCAGAGGCTCCTCCCTATTTTCTATAGAATACAGCCCATGCTCCTGAGTCCAACAGGTAAGGTCCTCTGTGATCTGACCACCTGCTTCCTGTATCTTGCATCACAATCGATGCTGAAACCACTCTCAGCTCCTTATTGCTTTCATGCCTTTACTATAACAACTTCCTCCTTGACCTGGAATATCCTTATCATGCTTCATTGCCTTTGAAACCTTGCTTGTTGTTTAAGGCCTGTGTCATATGCCACCCCCTGCATAGAAAAGTCTCGCTGCCTATTCTTTGTTAGAATTAATTGTTCCAACATGCTTTCATGGCTCAATGCTTGACTATTAATTTATTTATTACAGTATTGACTTCACTTTATAGTCTAGTTTCTTTATTGAGAGATGAGCTGTGCTAGGTGTAGGGGTACAGTATCATTCTCTTTTAATATATCCTGAGGTCTGTGGGTCCAGGGCCATGCCTTATTTGTTGTTGGTACCCTTGCACCCAGCACAGTGGTTGTATATGGCTGGTGCCAGTTGATATCTGTTGAATGAATGACACCTTAGTAAAATACGGATTATGTCATTAGGATAATTCTTTTTAAACATTTATGAAATGCCTGCCATATGCCAAATGTTAAAGTAAGTACAGGATTTGAACAAACTCATGGTTGATAAAAGAAAGAATGAATGTAATAGCCTCAAATGGCTTTAATGCAGCATCTGGGAAGGTCACATTGATATCTTCTTTTTGATCCCCACTTCCCTGGACTTTTCCATTGAAGGAATTTCCTTGATGTGTACACAGCTTTCATCTGAAGCCTACTCTGGCTATTGGCTGGCCACACTCTGACCAAGAACCAGCCTCCCTCCTTACCTGGTGACATTGCGATTTCTCCTCTGGGGCAGGGAAGGATTTTGTAGCAGCATTTTGACTTCTCAAATAGGTTGACTTCTTGGTTTCCTCAGGACATTTTTTGCTGCAGACAGAGGAAGGGACCTACACACAAGAGGGGAGAGAGTGGAGGGGAGAGAGTGGACGGGCGAGAGTGGAGGGGAGAGAGTAGACGGGAGAGAGTGGAGGGGAGAGAGTGCTGGGGAGACTGCAGGGGGAATTGAGCAACATCTGTGCACTCAGGTTGTGGAGGAATAAGCCTCATCGTTTTCACTTACTGGAACCCTCTCTCTCTTCCTTTCTCTTACTCCTTCCCTTATTAAACCCCTCTTTATCACTTTTTCCTCCTCTTCTTTCGTTTTCCTCTTCCTTCATTTCTTACTCAGATAATTAAAAATGTGTTCCATAGATCAGGTACTGTACAGAGTGTTAGGGAAACAGTGATGGGTAAGAATAAGCTCTTCAGGATTTTGAGTGTGGTGGGAAAACAAGACATCTTGCTGGCTGGAATTCTGGTTCTGCCCTTGCTGGTTTGGGTGTCTTGGGCTTAACCTCTCTAAGCTTCAGGTGCCTCTTCAATAAAATGGAGATGTAGATGGGGCACCCCTAATTTGAAAATCTGAAATCTGGAATGCTCCAAAATCCAAAACTTTTTGAGTGTCAACATGATGCCTCCAGTGGAAAATTCCACACCTGACTTGACATACACAAACTTTGTTTCATGCACAACATAGTTAAAAATATTGTAAAAAATTACCTTCAGACTATGTGCATAAGGGGTATATGAAACATAAATGAATTTTGTATTTAGCCTTGATCCTATCCCTAAGATATCTCCTTATGCATATGCAAATATTTCAAAATCTGAAAAAAATCTGAAATCCAAAACACTTCTGGTCCCAAGCAATTCGGATAAGGGATACTCAAGTTGTAGTAATAATATTTTTTTTTTTTTTTTTTTGAGACAGGACCTCACTCTGTCACCAAGGCTGGAGTGCAGTGGCATGATCTTGGCTCACTGCAACCTCCGCCTCCCGGGTTCAAGTGATTCTCCTGCCTCAGCATCCCGAGTAGCTGGGATTACAGGTGCATGCCACTACCGCTGGGCCAATTTTTGTATTTTTAGTAGAGACAGGGTTTCACCATGTTGGCCAGGCTGCTCTCAAACTCCTGACCTCAAATGATCCACCTGTCTTGGCCTCCCAAAGTGCTGGGATCACAGACGTGAGCCACCGTGCCTGGTCGTAATAATATGTATTTTGAAGATGGTGTGGGGATTAAATAAGATGAGGCAAGTGAAGTCCATATCACAGTGACCAGAATCGTGAGTGCACAACAAATGCTAGTGAGCTGGGATCATATTCTGGAGTGTTAACTGAAGAGTTTGTCTTTCACCCTGGGCTCGTCAAATCCATTTGTTTATATTTAAGGGACTAATTTTCACCCAGCCCCAACAGAACTGGGCCATCCACAGTGAATCAGAAACAAAGACTACAGACACTAGCTAAGCCTCAGCACCACTCAAGGGTTCCTTGAGTCCAGGGTGTCTAAACCTCAGCACTACTGACATTGGGGCTGGATAATTCTTTGTTATGGAGAACTGTCCTGTGCATCTTCGGGCATTCAGCAGCAACCTTGGCCCCTGCCCACCGGATGCCAGCAGCACTCACTCCCTCAAGTTGTGACAACCAAAATTGTCTCCATACATTGTCATTGTCCCGTGAGAGGCAAAATCACTCCAAGTTGGGAGCAACTGAGATTCAGATCGTGCTTGCAGAATGAGTTTCCTTAGAAAGGTCTGATACAGGGATTCTGTGGTCTGGGGAAGGAGAAGCGAGTGAGAAGTTAAGTACCTGGGCTGTGAGATACCTGAAACAGTACTGAGTGAAGATCTCAACAGGCGGGGTCAGCCCCTTGCCTGCGGGGCGATGATGCTCATTTCTTCCCTGGAACTCTATTCTGCTGCCTTGTTCATCAGCAACTTTGTTCCCTCCTCTCAGGGTGGGATGATTTGGACATTGAGGTGTGATAGTCATGGGAATAAAAAAACCATATGCCTGACTAAGGTGAGACCAGTGGGAACAAGTTTGAAATCACAGAGAAAAGAGGTAGAACATATTATACCAGTTATAGTCATTTTCTTACTCTTTTCATAGAGGTATGTGAAAAATGCTATAGCTGCTCAGTGAAGGGAATGTTTAACCCTGCCTACACGAGTTAGAGGAAACTGCAGGAGGCGTGATGATAGTTGAGATGTAACTGCACTTAAATTAGAATTTCCTGGCCAGACGTGGTGGCTCACACCTGTAACTCCAGCACTTTGGGAGGCTGAGGTGGGTGGATCGTCTGAGGTCAGGAGTTTGAGACCGGCCTGGCCAACATGGTGAAACCCCATCTCTACTAAAAATACAAAAAATTAGCTGGGCGTGGTCATGAGTGCCTGTAATCCCAGCTACTCTGGAGGCTGAGGCAGGAGAATCACTTGAACCTGGAAGGCAGAGGTTGCAGTGAGCCGAGATCGTGCCATTGCACTCCAGCCTGGGCAACAAGAGTGAAACTCCATCTTTAAAAAAAATTAAAAAAAAAAAAAAAGAATTTCTCCCTCTGGTGATCTTAGATACTTAGGGGTCTGGGAAATGACTAATGGGATTCCATGGGTTATTTTCCACTGCTTAAAAAAGCTCAACATCGATTGCCTATTTCTTGACATAAGTCTGCAAGGCTAAAGCAGTAACATCTCCAGGTATCTGGAGTTGACCATCTCAGGATAAACCTGAATTGGCAACTGTATGTAATTTACTTTCCCATTGGCTCATCAGTTATCTTTGCCTTTAGCAAGGTCCCTAATTTTGGGAGCCAGGGAGTTTGGAAGGTTTTATTTTCTGAACAGCCTCAGAGTTGTGTAAGTCAATAATCCACCCCTTTTTGACCCAGTATCCTAAGTGAGTTCAATATGACAAATACTCCTGGAGCTTGAAATGTGAGAGGTGCTGTCAACTCTAATCTTTAAGAGTCCTTCTGCCCAGACAATTGCGCTGTCATCTAACAGAACATCTTTTCCAGAAGGTGCTCTGAAGTCAAAGTGTCCAACAATGGCTGTCCTTCCTGACAGGTCTGGGAGAACATAGATGTTTTTAATGTCAAACGTTGCCAGCACTTCCCCATCTTTGGTGAAGAAAACCTCTTCTTGGGCTTTGGTGGCAAAGTTAACCTTTCAGGCATAATGGAGCACCTGAGAGAGGGATGGAAGATAACAGTAAAGAAATTGATTAGGAGTAGCTGGGCGCAGTGGTTCACACCTATAATCCCAGCACTTTGGGAGGCTGAGGCAAGCAGATCACAAGGTCAGGAGTTCAAGACCAGCCTGGCCAACATGGTGAAACCCCATCTCTACTAATGATAGAAAAAAAAAATTAGCCAGGTGTGGTGGTGGGCACCTGTAATATCCCAGCTACTCAGGAGGCTGAGCCAAGAGAATCACTTGAATCCAGAAGGCGGAGGTTGTGTGAGCCAAGATCCCGCCACTGCACCCCAGCCTGGCGAGAGAGTGAGACTCTGTCTCACATTAGGAGCCTTTCCTCCACATCACTGGACAGTTCTCCCGTATCTATGCTTGTTGGTGCCTTGGAGGGAGGCACCTTATCTCTGCACACTTTATGAAAAAAGAGTTCTGTTTTCTCATGTTCCAAGTTTGTGTTAATCTATATGGACCAGGGTAGGGAAGTGAAAGTCAAGATAATGGCAATCTGAAACATTAGGCCTTGCCTAAGACTGATTCACAGATAGGCTGGTCTTATGAATAGAAACCTATCCAGTTTTTTACAATCCATCCATACAAATTACTTAGCATCCTTCTTTGTGCCAGATAGGATTGGTACCTAGGATAGAAAACTCAGTCCTGCCTGGAGACACAAAGAAGTGTGGCTGATAAAAAAAATGTGTTTTGACTAAAAGTAGATAAGGATTTGTGAATTACCCTGATTTGATCGTTACATATTGTGTAAGTGTACTGAAATATCACACTGTATCTCATGAATATGAACCATTATTTCAATATATCAATTAGGCCAGGCACGGTGGCTCACAACTGTAATCCCAACACTTTAGCAGGCTGAGGTCAGGAGTTTGAGACCAGCCTGGCCAACATGGTGAAACCCCGTCTCTCCAAAAAAAAAAAAAAAAAGAAAGAAATTAGCTGGGCATGGTGGCACATGCCTGTGGTCCCAGCTACTTGGGAGGCTGAGAGAGAAGAATTGCTTGAACCCAGGAGGCGGAGGGTGCAGTGAGCTGAGATCATGCTACTGCACTCCAGCCTGGGTGACAGAGCAAAACTCCATCTCAAAAAAAAAAAA